>NC_064850.1:38930951-38973451 GCF_024139225.1 Suncus etruscus | reverse complement strand
TCTTTCTTTCCCCACCCCCTCAATGAAGTGAGACCCAGAGACTTGGCTATTCTTCCCCTTCTACCTGGAGTATCCCTGTCCCCTGCAGAGACCCCAAAGATAACTCTGGTGTCTACTAAACGGTGCCTGGACCCAGTGTCATGTCACCCCATCTTGCTCAATTTTCTCCTACTCGGAATAGTTTTCTTTTTCCTCCAAACTTTCTCCTTTCTCTGTTCCCACCTTTCATTTTTTCAATCCAGTGTAACATTAATGAACTCCTTTTCATCCTCTGGGTTATAATCTTTTGCTGCCTTTACTTGTTTGTTTTGATGTTAAAATGATCTACCATATGGTCTCTTCAGGCTCACATTCATTGTGTGTGTGTGTGTGTGTGTATGTGTGCGTGTGTGTGTGTGTGTGTGCATGTCCTTATTCTGTGATTCAATAGTTTGTTTAAATGATTTTTTAAAAATTGAATCCCCATGAGATACAGAGATACAATGCTGTTCATGGTTGAAACGCAATGTCCAACACCCTTTACCATTGCACATTTCCTGACACTGAGGTTTATCTCCACTTTCCTTCCTGTCCCCCTCTCCTTTCTCTCTCCTTTCTTAATCCTCTCTCCTCTCTCTCACTCACTCATTCACTCTGTGATTTGCAATACAGTTCCTGAAGAGGTATCATGCCTATCCCCTTTCCTCCTTTCAGCACCCAGTTCTTGCCCAGAGTGATCATTTCCAACATACTGTCCTAGTGCTCTCTTCTCTGTCCTCATTGCTCTCCCCACTCTTTGTGGTAAGAGTGAACTGACCCTTGTGGGATTTTTTTTGAAGTTTTTTTTTTGTTTACTTTGTTTGGTGGTGGTGGTGGGGGACACCTGTCAGTGCTAACGGCCCACATTTGGTGGTGCTCCTGGGACCTTCTGCAGAGCTGGGATTCAGCCCTTAGTCATCTGCAGCCAGGTGCAAGATGAGGGTCCAACCTGCAGTATACATCTCAGATCTCGTGCCCCTCCCGCTGGAGCCATGGATGATAAGCAGGATGGGCAGGACCAGCTCCGTGAGGGGTTGTGGCTGTGATGCCTGGACTCAGGGATACTTATGGACTTGGAGGAGGGCAAAAAGGATGACATGTGACCCTCAGTTTACATCTCTCTCTCTCCTCTCTCTCCTTTCTCTCGTTTCTCTCTCATCTCTCTCTTCTATCTCTCTCATCTCTCCCCTTTCTCTCTCATTCACTCTCAGTTGTCGACTCAGCCACAGACTTTCTTTTCCTTCGCAGATACTGTGCTAGATTGCCGAGCGATCCGTTCACTCATCTTGCTCCAAAATGTAGAACTCAGGAGTTGCCTGATGGTACATTTTATTCGACTCTTTATCTGCCAATTAACTCACCTCTTCGAGCTTCCATTGTTGTAAGTTTAGAAAAAGAAATATTGTGCCTTTAAAAAAAAAAACCAGCATTTTTTTTATTGTTTGAGATTAGCTTCTCTAAATCCCTATAGGTAATCAGTGAATTTGGCTTCACCCTGGAAGGGAAGAAGTAGGTTTTGTAGAATTGGGCTGGCTTCTCTCATTGTCCTGTTGTGGCCTCAGAGACCACCTCTGGGTGCCAGCACCCATTTCCAGATCATGCGAGACACAGGGTCACTGCTGTGCCCAGAAAGTGGCTCTGAGCCACACACCTATGTGTTTGCACTCACGTCTAGTTTACTCTCGTATTGTTTCCAAGTTGTAGCTGATGGAAGAGTCTGGCCTGTTAAAATCCAGCTGAGTGTAAAAGGGTCCACCTTGTTAACTCTTGGCCACTTCCTATGTGTGTTTTCCTAACTGGCTTTCACAGATGGACCTCTTCACATATATAGATCAGTTTGGAGGTTTTTTTTTATTTTTTATTTTGGGGCCACAGTCGGGGTACTGAGGATTAGTCCTAGCTGTGTGCTCAGGGAGGACTCTTGGCAGGGTCAAGGGTGTACCAGGGATGAGCCCGAGTTAGCCATGTGCAAGGCCAGTGATCTCTCCACTATCTTGTCTCTCTGGCTCCAATCACGGATTTCTGTTTGTTTTTGGTAAGGTAAAAACAAAGCACTTTTGTGCGGGTGTGCTTGGAGGCAGGGTGGCTGAGCATAGTTGTTGTCCTGTGTGCTCAGGACTCTGACCAGCTGCACATCCACTGACGATGTCTCTGTCACCCTCAGGGCCCGCCCATGGATTGTGTCCGGCAGGCCGAGAGAGCAGTAGCCCTCATCTGCTGTGAGAAACTGCACAAAATCGGTAAGTGCTCAAAAAAGCAGGTGCAGAAAGAACAGAATCACTGGGCCCGTGACATGAACTACTCAGGGCTTGACCAGCTGTACCTCTGTGACCTGGGAACCTCAGAAGGCCCCCCCTTCAAACCCCCACATTGCTCCAGGGCCACTGGGCGGATATGGACAGCTGTTTGGATCTCATAATTCACTCAGGGTAGGAGCTACAGCGCATCTGCTGGCTTGAGGCTCTCCAGCTACTCAGAGTTCTCACAGAACTGTTGTTCCCCCTTCATGGGTCCTGCTCAGCCCATCTGTGTTGGTGTCTGAGTTTAATTCTTTGGAGGGGTCACTACTCCCCACCACCCATGGATCTGGGTCCACTCCCCAGATGTTCATGTAGTGCCTTGGCCAATGAGGTCCCTTTTCCAACAGGACCACCATCTGCAGTGCAGGAGTGTGGGTGCCTGAGGTGCCCAGCCTGGCCATGTATTTTCTCTCTCACCCTCAATCATTAACAATCAGATGGAACCAGAAAATATTTCCCACAACCTTGGCAAAGCATTCCATGTTATTTTCCTCTGTGGAGGTGCTCTTGTTTACCTTCTTTATGTATTTTTGCTTTCACTTTATTTCTCAAGGGGTGCTGAGAAGGCCTGGGGATTCCCTGGCACACCAATGGGTCAGTGCTCAGCGCACTGCAGTGCCGGGCCACCCCAGTGGTATTTGGGGCCCTTCACAGTTCTGCCCAGCAGTGCTCTGGGAACTAGTTAGTGCTGGGGATCAGAGAGGGGGATTGGCTGTCTGCAAGGCAAGAAGAGCCTTAACCCCTCCTATCTCTTGGGTCCCTGGATAGTTTTCTTTCTGAGTTTTTGAGCAGATGTTGTCATCTGGTTTATGTTGCCAGAATCAAACTTGGCCCAACCTCATGGCCCATGCCATAGATCTTGAGCGACTAAAAGCTGATGCTCCTTGCTCAGAGGTATCTCTGATGGAGGCTCTTCTCTCTATGTTCCATAGGCGAACTGGATGACCACTTCATGCCCGTTGGGAAGGAGACGGTCAAATATGAAGAAGAGCTCGACTTGCATGACGAGGAAGAGACCAGCGTTCCTGGCCGACCGGGTTCCACGAAACGGAGACAGTGCTACCCTAAAGCAGTGAGTGTTGGCCAGGATGGAGGGACCACCTGCTCCTTCTCCTCTTCCTCTTTCCTGTTCCTTATGGCAGATGCAGCTTCTGCCTGACTTCCCAGCCCCTGTGATGGGCCCCTTCTCTGTTACCCACCCGCACATCTGCTCTTGCTTCAGTCATTTCTTAGGTTTTGCTTCTTAAACGGACTCACAGACTTATCTCTCAGATTCTAGCTCATATGAGACAGATTTTTTTCTTTTTAATAATTTTTATTTTGACCAAAGTGAATAACAAATCTTTCACAGTAATATTTAAGTTACCTAGTGACAGTGAATCAGGGGCATTCCCACCGCCAGATTGTCCTCCCTCTATCCCTATTCCCAGCATGCATCCCATATCTCCCTCCTTTGCCCCTGAAGAGCTAGTGTAACTGTTCTCTTCTGTGTATAGCTTGTTGTAGATAGGGTATCAACTCTCAGTTTTACATGAAAGAGACTTTCTGAGCCAGCCAGAACACCACAGTGGTTCTGACTGAGCATGGCCTGCACCCATGTTTATGAAGGTTTTTTGATCTAAAAACCCCAAACAGTAACAGACCTTAGTGTGCTATTATCTTATCATGTGATTGCTCTGTTTTTATTTCAGACCCTGGATTGAGATTTGACTTTGAAATAGCTTTGTACCCAGCCAAGCACCATTTTCAAAATCATAGCCAGTTTTCAAAAAGCATTCGTGGAGAGGTGCAAAGGCCCAAGGCTGCCAGGGCTGCAGGCTGTATGCTGCAGAGGCTCAAAGCTACCAGGGTCTGGTGCTGCAAGGCTCGCAGTGGCCCATGGGGCTCAGCCTCTGAGTCGGGCCTTGTGCCCACTCAGGGATGCCAGCATATAGCAACTGCCCACCCAGGACTGAGAGAGAAGAGAGAAAGAGAAACTAAGTATACTTTTTATTTCTCCTAGAGTTTGAAGCCTGCTGCCACTGGGAGGGTTTTGAGAGAGGGAGAGATGAAAAATCATCGGCCACCTTTGGCCAGGGGGAGGCACTGGTACAGGAAAAAAAGAGAAAGGAATAGGTACAAAGCAGACAGCATCTTGCTGCTTTATCTCTGGCCCCCCATGAGCTGGCAGGTGCTGCTCTGGTCACTATTCTGCCCCCACAACTCTCCAAGTTTTTACTTTATATCTGGCATGAAAAGGGTGTGTGTCCAAGAGGCTTATCCAGGGCTGTGTCCAAATCCAACTGCTATACGTAAACAGGGGAATAGAGAGATGGTACAGCAGGGAGGGCATTAGCCTTGCACATAGCCAACCTGGGTTTGATCCCTGGCATCCCATATGGTCCCATGAGCCATGTAAACCCATGTAAACTAGAGTAAGCCCTTAGCATCCCTAAATGTGGCCGTAGTACCCCAAAATCCAAAACCTCAACCCACAAATATAACCCATTTCCTGAAATGTCTCGTGACCGTTCACTTTTCCCTCCTTGAATTCTTCTCCTTAGTAAAGATCCCTGAGCTAGTTTTGAGTGAGGAGCATTGCAGTTCCTGATAACTGCCTGGAGAAGACTAAGAATTGCTTTGCATCCTGCTAATGAAACATCTGGGATCAGTTGACATCCCAGTACCTCTGGCATCTCATAGCCATCTTTCCTGAACTTTTGGTTGCAAATGTGGGCATCTGTGCTACTGAGCTTCAGAAACTCTGACTTCTGGTAGGGTTAGATGAATATTGAAGTTCAGACAGTCTTCAAGGTGTGATTTGCTCACAGGGTAGAGAGTTTAAGAGGGTGAGGCCGATGATCCAAATCACTTTCAAAGCTATTTCCATTGGAAGTTCAGGAAATCAGGATGTAACCCTATTTGTCTGCACAGTGATTATCTTTGTATGGAAGTGTGTCTCTGCACACGTGCGCGCGCATGTGTGTATGTATGTGTGTGTGTGCGTGTGTGTGTGTGTGTGTGTGTGTGTGTGTGTAGAAAGTATCAGAATATTAAGAAAGGATCTTTGAGTGATAGAGTTATGTGGGAGTTAAAGGAAAAAATCTGCCTGCAGTCTGGAGTGATAGCACAGTGGGTAGGACATTTGCCTTGCACAGGGCTGACCCATATTTGATCCCCGGCATCCCATGTGGTCCCCCAAGCCTGCCAGAAGTGGTTTCTAAGCACAGAGCCAGGAATAACCCCTGAGTGCCACCAGGTGTGGCCCCAAACAAAAGCAAAAAATCTGCATGCCTTTTAGTTCTTGTATCGAAGATTAAGTGAAGATGGACAACTCCCCGGAAGAAGGGAGACTGTAGTGTAGACAGGTAGATGAAAAAATTTAGTGTATTCTTAAGTGGCTCATGAAAGTTCCACCCTGATGTACTGGCCACAGGGAGCTGCTCTGCTGACCATGGGGCCATGTGAGGTGCTTGCTGGGTAAATGCCAACTGACCAAGGCTTCCCCAGGGAGTAGGGGGGGTGGGGGGAAAGGGGCACTCACAGGCTGGATCTTTTCTCAGCAGCTCTTGGGCTTGCTCCCCCGGAAACAGTTGAGCTGGATGTGGCCTTTTCCGATCCCCATTCTAGATCCCAGAATGTCTGCGGGAGAGCTACCCCAGGCCGGACCAGCCCTGTTACCTGTATGTGATTGGCATGGTCCTCACCACGCCGCTCCCTGACGAACTCAACTTCAGGCGGCGGAAGCTGTACCCACCCGAGGACACCACCCGCTGCTTTGGCATTCTGACGGCCAAGCCAATACCTCAGGTGTGTATGTGTGTGTCCTTTGCCACATATATGTGTGTGTGTATACATATACATATGTATATATATTTGCTATTAAAAATTGGAGGTTTATGCTGAATGAAATGAGTCAGAGGGAGATAGATAGACACAGAATAGTCTCACTCATCTGTGGGATTTATTGTTGTTGTTTTTGGGTCACACCCAGCAGCGTTGAGGGGTTATTCCTGGCACTATGCTCAGAAATTGCTCCTGGCAGGCTCAGGGGATCATATGGGATGCCGAGATTCAAATCACCATCCTTCTGCATCTAAGGCAAATACCTTACCACAGTGCTATCTCTCCAGCTCCCACCTGTGGGATTTAAGAAAAATAAAAGACAGTATAGTAATAATACCCAGAGACAATAGAGATGTGGGCCCAAAGGACCAGCCCATGACATGAGGCTTACCACAAAGAGTGGTGAGTGTAGTTAGAGAAATAACTGCACTGACAACTACCATGACAATGATAGAGAGAAATAGAAGGCCTGTCCCAGAGACAGATAGGAGGTGAGGAAGGAGGGAAATGAGGGACATAGTTGGCGGGGAAAAGTTACATTGTTGAAGGGAGGTTATATTCAATGACTGAAACCCAACTATGAAGATTTTTGTAACCATGGTGCTTAAATAAATAATTATAAAAAGGAGGATGCCTCTTCTTCTGGTCCCTGGAAGGAAAGAGCCTTCTCCTTCTCCTGGACTTCACGGTTCATGGAGTTGAACACTCATTGACTGACCCTTGTGGGGCATTTTGTTCCTCTCTTGGCTCGCCCAGATCCCGCACTTTCCTGTGTACACGCGCTCTGGAGAAGTGACCATATCCATTGAGCTGAAGAAGTCTGGCTTCACACTGCCCCTGCAGAAGCTGGAGCTGATCACCAGACTTCACCAGTACATCTTCTCGCACATTCTCCGGCTCGAGAAGCCTGCTTTAGAGTTCAAGCCCACCGACGCTGACTCAGCATACTGTGTTCTACCTCTTAATGTTGGTGAGGATGATGATGCACGTAGACCAGTTAATTTGGGGACCTTTGGCTGGCCAGTTGCCTTCCCGTGCATGCTACTGGCATCTCCTGTCTGGCAAAAGCAAATAGGCTCATCCTGAGTATATTTATTCCCTTGAATACTATTCTGATGGTGTGCTATTGCATTTTTTTTTTTTTTTGGTGGGGGCACACCTGGTAGCACACAGGGGTTACTCCTGGCTTCCAGGTGGCCATATAGGATCGTGGGGATCCAACCTGAATCAGTCGCATCAAGGCAAACACTCTACCAACTGTGCTATCACTTAGTTCCTGCTACTGCATTTCTTATTATGGACTGAAGAGGACTTTTTCTTTCCTTAGTTCATCACTCCAGCACTTTGGACATTGACTTTCAGTTCATGGAAGACATTGAGAAATCAGAAGCTCGCATAGGCATTCCCAGTACCAAGTATTCAAAGGAAACACCATTTGTTTTCAGATTAGAAGATTACCAGGATGCCGTTATTATTCCAAGGTTGGTACTTGAGCATGAACTGCGGGGTGGTGATGCTCTATTCCAATGCTTCACCTGTGCCTGAGGGGCTGTGGTGGGCTTTGAGTGTTGGCACTGGATATGTGGACACTACTGGGCATCGATGGATGGTTTAGTGTTTGTTCATGGAGATCTGTTCTTATTCTCACGTGGCCTGTTCTTGTCCTCGTTTGGGCCTATTCTTTCTCTTTTTTTGTTTTTTGGGCCAAACCCGGTGATGCTCAGGGGTTATTCCTGGCTATGCGCTCAGAAATCTCTCCTGGCTTGGGGGACCATATGGGATGATGGGGGATTGAACTGCGGTCCAACCTAGGTCAGCTGCATGCAAGGCAAATCCCTACAGCTGCACCACTGCTCTGGCCCCAGCCTATTTGGGCCTGCTTTTGTTCTCACATGAACCTGTTCTCATTCTCATGCAGGGCTGTTCTTGTTCTTACATGGGCTTCTTATTCTCACACAGGCCTGTTCTCATTCTGAGGGGTACCTTTTCTCGTTCTCAGGGGTGCCTGTTTTCATTCTCACAGGAGCTTGTTCTTGTTCTCACAGGGACCTGCTCATTCTCATGGGGGCCTGCTCTGGCAGTGTGATCTATAATGTCACAACACTGTCAGTCATAGGGTTTCATGTGTGCAGCATTCCAGCCCTCCACCAGAATGTTTGTTTACCTTCACCATTGTCTCAGGGTCCCCCTCAGTCCCCATTTCCCCCCCTCCATACCCTCCTCTATCCCACCTCTCACTGCTATGTTAATTAGCTATAATTCTTCAATTTTTCCCCCAGTCTGTAGTCCATGTTTCAAATGTCAGTTGTCTTCAGATTGTGTATCATACAGGATACAGTAAGGGTCTTTTAGATTAGTGATGCACAAAGTATTTCCTCAGTTGCTTGTATATTGGAATTCTTTTTGTAGTGTTTATATTCATGAAATGAAGAGCTATTAAGTGATGCCATTTAATTTTTATGTGCTACCAAAGAATACTTAGAAGAGTAACAGTCCAGGAAGGGAATCCTTTTCTTTATTTGGTATATATAGTTGTTGTCTCAAATTTTCTTGAAATAACCTTATTTAGAATGGATGTTTTTATTTATTTGTTTGTTTTTGGTTTCTGGGCCACAGGGTGACTCTCAGGGGTTACTCCTATCTATGTGCTCAGAAATTGTTCCTGGCTAGGGGGACCAATTGGGATGCCGGGGAATCGAACCAGGTCTGTCCGGGATCTGCCGTGTGCAAGGCAAACACCCTACTGTTGCACTATTTCACAGCCCCTACTTTATTATTTTAACCTCTTGACTTCTCTCTTATTTTTTAACTTTATTGATTGATTGATTGATTGATTATTTGTTTTTTTGGCCACACCCAGCAGTGCTCAGGGGTCACTCCTGGTTTTACATTCAGAAATTGCCCTGGGAAGACTGGGGGACCATATGGGATGCTAGGAATCAAACCAAGTCCTGAACTGGGTCCTGAACTGAGTCCCTCCCTGGTTGCTGCATGAAAGGCAAAAATGCCCTACTGCTGTGCTGTCTCTCTACCATTCATGCACAATTGTGTTTGCTGTTGTCCCTTTGTAAACCCCCCACAACCACTTGGCCCAGTTTTTATGGCCTTTGGGCATTTGCTACTCTTATCCTCAGTTTCTTTAGATCCCACCGTGAGTACTTTTTTTAAAATTTTTTTCAGATATCGCAACTTTGATCAGCCTCATCGATTTTATGTCGCTGATGTCTACACTGATTTGACCCCACTGAGTAAATTTCCTTCCCCCGAGTATGAAACTTTTGCAGAATATTATAAAACCAAGTACAACCTTGACCTGACCAATCTCAACCAGCCCCTGCTGGATGTCGACCATACATCATCACGGTAGGCTATTGGGGGGTGTGGGGGCACTGTTCTCTCTCACGGTTACTCCCAAGTTCAGCTTGTACCCTGCCCTGCACCCCTTCATGCTCCCCTCTCACATACACACATACGGGCCCTGGACATGGGGAGCCAAGGGCTGTGGATTTACCCAGCTCCTTTTGTGGTCTAGAAGTACCTTAAAGAGAACATGGCAAGGGTGGGCTCGGTTTTGTCTGTCTGAAGAAATCATCGTGACTTTTTTTATTTTATAGACTTAATCTTTTGACCCCTCGCCATTTGAATCAGAAGGGCAAAGCACTTCCTCTGAGCAGCGCCGAGAAGAGGAAAGCCAAGTGGGAGAGTCTACAAAACAAGCAGGTGATGGGCGCCTCTCACCTGCCACTGTCCTCATTAGTGAAGGAGCTGAGTGACTGTGGCATTGGGGAAGGGGTGGTCGCTGTTTACCAGCCCTTGACTTTTTCTTTCTTTGTTGTATTGTGATTGGGCAATGCCCGAGGCTTACTCCTAGCAGTGCTCAGTACCGTATGTGGTGCCAGTGATTAAAACTGGTTTGACTGCATGTGAGGCCAAGTGCTCTCTACCCACTGTCCCATCCTTCCCATTCCTTGTTTTTATTAATATGAGTTGATTACTTTCATGTGAACATGTTTTAATAAGAGAGGTTCACTATTATACTCAGTATACTGGTATTTGTGTGTGTGTGTGTGTGCCTGTGTGTGTGTAGCCACATCCAATGCCACTCAGGTTATTCCTGGCTCTGTGCCTAGATATCTGTGCCTAGATATCACTCCTGGCAAGCTTGTGGGGCCATATGGGATGCCTAGGGTCAAACTTGGGTCAGCTGCATGCAAGATGAACACCCTACCTGCTGTGGTACCAGCACCTATAATATTTTCTACATAAATATTTTATAAATGCCATCTTGCCTCAACAGATCTTTCTTTAACTATTAAAATATTAAAAAATACTTATTTTTAAATATATTTAATTTTTTAAAATATTTATTTTGTAAACTGTTACAAAAAGATTATTTCTATCAAATAGTAAAAAAATATGTGTTGGGGATCAGAGTGTTGGCACAAATGGCAAGGCATCTGTTTTGCATGTGCTAGCCTAGGACGGACTGTGGTTCAATCCCCTGGCATCCCATATGGTCCTCCAAGCCAGGAGTGATTTCTGAGTGCTTAGCCAGGAGTAACCCCTGAGCATCATCAGATGTGGCTCAAAATCCAAAAAAAAAAAACCAACAAAAAAAAAAATGTGTTGGGGAATGGCTCGATGGTTTGGAACACAGACTCTGCATGTGGGGGACACAGGAACCTCAAGGTTTCCTGAGCATCTGGGAACCTACCTCGAACACTAGAGATTTGTGGCTCCAGAGCAAAATAAATCAGATCTTGACAGTAGTTAGGATTTGGAGTGTGGGGGCATTCCAAGGTCTGGAGTTCACTCTTAGTGGCACTCGATGACTTAGTTTGGGCCCAGGTACCAAGGCCCTATGTACCTCACAAGCCTGGCCCTGTAGAGCCAAGAATCAAACTTGATGATGGATCATTCATATGGTTATTTCCCAGGCCCTTAGTCACAAGCTTGGTCTTCCTTTGTTGGTGACACTGATCCTGAACTTCTCTTTGATTATTTTATCTCCCCACCCCCTTTTTGCTATTCTCCTGTATGTTCACTTCCTATTTCTCACTCTTTCTCCATCCTATCTTCCCTTACTCACAGATCCTGGTTCCAGAGCTCTGTGCTATCCACCCAATCCCGGCGTCGCTGTGGAGAAAAGCAGTCTGTCTGCCAAGTATTCTTTACCGCCTTCACTGCCTTCTGACCGCAGAGGAGCTGAGAGCCCAGACAGCCAGCGACGCCGGGGTGGGGGTCCAGTCGCTTCCCGTGGACTTCAGGTATGTCTGTGCTCACTGCCACAGAGCAAGCACACAGCCGGCCAGAGAGCTGGAGAGCGAAAGAAGCGCCTTGAAGAGTCAACGGAGTTGACTGTGAAACCAAGGGCATAAGATTCTCTAAGGGAATAGAAAGAGCGTGTAGTTGTTTCACTATACAAATAAAGGCAGCTCTGGCTCCTGGTGGAACCTGTTGTGCCAGGCTGTGCCTGTTCTGCCCTGGGCTTTGGTCTATCCCTTGACCAAAGTCTTGGCTCTCCCAGTCACATCGGAGAGGGTAAGGCCCGAGGCCAGAGCTCCCCCACGGTCCTTCCCAAGACAGCTGGAATGAGGCTGTTTTGTCTCCTGTTCTGTGTCTTTCTTTCCCTCCAATGGTTTCTTCTGCTCACCATAAGCAAAACCTAAAGAAATGATTTTAAGGAAGTGATTGCTTTTTGTTTGTTTGTTTTTGTTTTTTGCTTGTTTGTTTTGGGGGCACACCGGGCAGCACTCAGGGGTTACTCCTGGCTCTACTCTCAGAAATTATTCCTGGCAGGCTCGGGGGACCATATGGGATGCTGGGATTTGACCCATCGTCCTTCTGCAAGTAAGGCAAATGCCCTACCTACATGCTATCTCTCCAGCTCCCAAGGAAGTGATTGCTTTAACCATTGTCATTCATGCCGATGAACCTGTTGGCAAGGCTGAGAGGGGCCTGGGAGTTTATACCACCTCACAGCAATTCTCCGAGTGGCTGTGCTAAGTTCTTACTGCAGTGTCACACCCAGACTTAACCGCTTTCATCCATTCGAGGCCCCTTTGCTATGCTCAAAGCCCTGTATAGTCAGAATTGGTACTGGGAGAAGATGTAGCAGAGAGAGTTCTGGATATGACCCAGGGTTACCCAATGAGTTAGCAGGGGATGAGACAGGGTCTTGGGTTCCATAATGGGGGTGGTCTGTGTCACCCTCAGGTCTCCTCACAAACCCATCTAAGCTGATTTGGGCCCCTATTTCTTTCTCTTCTGAAGTGGAAGAATATCTATAGGGCTCTTTTTTGGGGGAGGACTACACCTAGTGGTGCTCAGGGTTTATTCCTGGCTTTGCACTCTGGAATCACTCCTGACAGGCTTAGGGGACCATATGGGATGCTGGGGATTAAACTCGGGTTGGCTATGTATGAGGCAAATACTCCACTGCACTTTATAGGGCTCTTTTTTGGGGGGTGGGAGAGGAAGTTTGGACCACACCTGACCAGGCTCAGGGGTTATTCCTGACTCTGCGCCAGGAATCTCTCCTGGTGGCAGTCATAGGGAATGCTGGGGTAAACCTTACCCAGGTTGGTAAGGCAAATAAATGTCCTCCCCACTGTCCTATTGCTCCAGCTCCATTTCTTTTCTTTTCTTTTTTTTAAATTTAAGTTACTCTTGTTCTCCTGACTCCAAGTCACCAAATATACATATATATGTATATATATATACACACACACATGTATATGTATATATATGTATATGTATATATGTATGTATCTTTGTAGATACTCCAACCTGGACTTCGGGTGGAAGAAATCCATCGACAGCAAGTCTTTCATCTCGGTTGCTAATTCCTCAGCCGAAACCGACCCTCAGTGTAAGCACAGCCTAACTGTAGTCCCTGACAATGCTGCACAGCCCGGTGCTAACCGAACTCCCTCTCCCGGGAACCACGACCAGGTGTCTGTGAGCGGCAGAGCGATGCCCGCCGCGGGGGCCAGCAAACCCCCCGCGGCTGCGGTAAACGGCCTCGCCTGCCCCAGAGCCCTTGCCAATGGCAGAGACTTTTGCCAAGGAAATCCGCCGACTTCCTCCTGGCCCGAAATACCTGAACAACCACCTACCTCATTCTCCATTCGGAATTTCTACAACCGCGGGAACCAGCCCCCAACCATGCCCCGGCCCAGCGCTGAATGTACCCTGCCCGGCGGCCGGCGCCCCGACGGACTCGCCAACACATCTACCTCAGATGGGCATCCCACCGTGGCCGCGGGCACCCTGGAGGAGGTGGCTCCGGGCCCCTGCCACTCCCCTCGGACTCTGGGCCCCAATCCCGGGCTCATCCTCCAGGCACTCACCCTCTCCAATGCCAGCGATGGCTTCAACCTAGAACGGCTGGAGATGCTGGGCGACTCGTTCCTAAAACATGCCATCACCACCTACCTTTTCTGCACCTACCCCGATGCGCACGAGGGCCGCCTCTCCTATATGCGGAGCAAGAAGGTGAGTGAGTGAGTGAGTGAGTGAGTGGAACGCCCTTTTGCCACAAGCAGTGGGGACCATTAGGGACCATTAGGCAGGATCCTGGCATCCAGGGAGGAAACAGGAGCGAGCCAAGCCCTGAGCCCAGGCTCTCTAGGGTGCTCAGGGCATGCTTCTCTTGGTTCTGTGCTCAACGATCACCCTGGAGGGGCTCTGGAGATCATGTGTAGTGCTGGAGAGTGGAACCCTGGTCAGCCGCTTCGCATACAAGCCAAGTCCCTTAACCCCAATAATGAAGTTTTCAGGGAGGAAATAAAGGAGCGACGTGCCTAGGCGCTGCCCAGCCAGGAGGGAAGGTAGTGCAAAGATGTATTTGCCAGACAAATAGGCACACAGCACAGCAAAGTGGCAGTCGGGTGCAGTGCAGGGGTGCCCAAGAACAGTGAGCATCTGGCGCGGTGCAAGTGGGCTGGGGGTGCCCTTTGCTGCCAGGTTCCAGGGTCTCCCCATTTTTGAAGCCTGGGTGACAGTTCCCCAAGCAAAGGGCAGCCAGTGTGAGCCCAGTATGTACTCAGGGCCACTCATGCTGGCCAGGAGTAATGCGTTGCCCCTGAGGGGGGATAGGCTGACTTGACTGGTGCATGCCTGGGTTTCTCAGTTGAAGGGTTGGGGGGGGGGGCACTTCCTTCTGCCCTGGCTTGTGAATTGGCTCTGTTCAAGGCTGTCCTTACCAGGATTTAGGACAGTTTCCAGCTCCACTTTAGTGGAAATCCCAGCTGCCCAGACTTTTCACAGGGGCGCTTTCATTTTCCAAAGAGTCTTCGGGAATAATTAGCATCTTGGATCCTAAAGTAACATTGTGCTTGGAAAAGCTGACATTTGGGAGGTTATTATTTTGTTTTGTTTTGTTTTCTGACTTCAGAAATAAATTACCTATTTATATACCAGGGTTCCCTCCCACTTGATTTTATATTCAGAGCTATTTGTCTTCTTCGGCAAACGGATATATAATGGATATTGGGGATTGGATTTATTTTTACTTGTGTGACTCGGCAGAAAGACGGTTGGTGCTTTTCCTCGGAGACTAGTTCCACTGCTCTGGAGAATGCTTGGCTTCCTTCTCTGTTTAAAAAACAAAAACAAAAACAAAAACAAAAACGAGTGAATTATAGCGGGGAACAATTTTAGATAAGTGTCTCAGAAAATTTTTTTCTGCCAAAGGTCAGCAACTGCAACCTGTATCGGCTTGGCAAGAAGAAGGGGCTGCCAAGTCGCATGGTGGTGTCGATATTCGACCCCCCTGTGAATTGGCTTCCTCCCGGCTATGTGGTCAATCAGGACAAAAGCCGCTCGGATAAGTGGGGGAAGGACGACCTGGTAAGCTCTTGGTAAATTGGACAGGTTTACTGGGGACAGGGGGAGAGGGGAGAATTGTGTTGTATCCTTTCACTTATTTTTTCTTTGTTTTTTTTGTTTGTTTTGATTTTTTTCTTTTCCCTGGTATAACTATAAAGTAGGTATTTGCTACCATCTGTAATTTCTCTAAATAAAGAATTTAAAGCAAATTTTTATTGAAGAGAAATTCATTAATAGAAGAAATCCATCTTCTGTTGAATTTAGGCGAGAGTGCTGGTCTTGTGGGGTGGTTGTTTTCTATCACCCTCCTTTTCCAGTGGCAGAAGATACAGTGTCTGAAGGGATGACTCAGAAAAGCCAGGGGCTGCGGGTGAGTGGCCAGCTCCTGCTGACCAAGTTCCCTTCAGCTCCAGACCATGGAATGACTTCTTAGGGTCCAAGGAACTCTAGTCTGTCTGTGAAATAATTTTAATCAAATCTGCTTTTTGATTAAAAATTCTTCTCTACATAAATATAATTTTTTTTTAATCCCCAGATGTTAGTGCTTTAGAATTTATGCTAGGAAATTTGCCGCCCCCCCCCCCCAACCCCACTTAACAGATCCCTGTGTTCTTTCAGCTCTTTTGACTCAGCTGGAAGCCACCAGAGGGCACTTTGGGGGCTTGGGAGCCCTGAATTAGTCCTGCCTGGGTGCTGAGCTGGCCCCAGTCCCACTTATTTTTATTTCCCTCCTCAGTTCCCTCACAACTGTGCTGCCGCGATTCCTTGTAACTTCACTTTCACTGTAATAAGGAGAATTTTCCCCCATGAGGGTCTATTTTCTAAACATCTGCATTCTTCATAGAGTCATTTCTTGAAAGGCATATTCAGAAAAATGACGTCTGTGACTTAATTTAGAAATAGGCAGAACGCAAGAAGAAAAGGTGTAGATTTAGAGAACTTGAGCAAAGAAGGAGCATTTCTTTGAAGAACGTTCCAGTCATAGTTGCCCTGCCTGTCATTACGGTTCCCTTACTCGAATGGGCTCTTTGAAAAGAAGGAACAAGTTGGTGATTTTACCATGTTGTATTGTTTTATTTTTAAAAACAAGATTTTTTTTTTTTTACAATCGAGCAAAACATTCTTCTAGTCTTCCAACATTTCCGCTGAGCTGGCATTTAAGTTCTGGGCTCTAAATTACAGAAGCTTTCCTGATTCTTTCTAAGCTTCCCTCTCCTGGTGGACAGAGAATACTCTTCCTCTGGCTTTGTTGGCACCCCCCCCCCCCCCGTCCGGTTTAAATAAAATATTTGCATACAAATGGAAAGGAGGGTAAGAATAACTTACTTAGAAATCTCATTTGAACTGTAAAGAAATTGCTGGCTAGTGGGATTTTTTTTTTTTAAAGAATTTGAAGTCCCCTTAAAATCATCTTGTAAAGGGTGCTGGAGCCATAGCACAACATGCAACTGACCTGCCTGGCATGCAGCTGTCCCGGGTTTAATCCACAGCATTTCATATGGTCCCCCAAACCCCATCTGGAATGATTTTTGAGTGCAGAGTCAGGAGTTTGGCTCTGGACTGAGACAGGTATGGTCCCAAATCAAAAAAAAAAAAAAAAAAAAAAAGACATCTAATTGAGGCCGAATCACAGTGTTTTGTCAATAGAGAAACTGAAACTGTGCACTTACTTGCCTTGCACACAACTGACCAGGGTTCAATCCCCGGTATCCTGTAGGGTCCCTCAGGCACAGTCAGGTGTACCCCTGAGCCCAAAAACCAAAAAAAAAAAAAAAAAAAAAAAGAACGCAAGAAAAGGTGAAACTGGATACTTTAAAGGACAGTTGGAGATCCAGGGCTTGTTTGTAAGAAAGTCTTGCCTTTGTGTTTTTTGCTCTGTCTTAGCTTCTGTTTGCTTCAACTCAGGTTTTTTTCTTTAAATTGTTATTTGGACATTTTTACCTTTAAGGACCAAACTCTAGTGGGGACCTCGACGTGGCTACTACCAGGAAATTGTTCCTAGTAGCTGTGGCTGGTCCCTGGGCTCTGTGGCTTCATTTGGTGGTGGTGGTGGGGGTGAGTCATCCCTGCTGTTAAATATATTTTATCTTTTTTGGGGAGATTTTTGGCCCACCACCCCAGCAATGCTCAAGGGTTTCCCTGACTCTTCATTCAGGAATCACTCCTGGTAGTGCTCAGGGGACACTATGGATACAAGGGATCACGTACTGAAAGGCAAGTGTCCTACCTGCTGGAATATCACTCCAGTCCCTATAACTTCTTATTAAAATACTCTAAAGATGAATAGGCAGAACATTTAAATGTCTTTGAAAATAAATGCAGCACAATTTCTTTGGAGTTTGAATCAATAGGAGATCTGGAGGTTGAAGGTATTTCCCCCAGTGACCCCGTATTTCCACAGTATTCTAGCAAAGTTGAAGCCCACCCTCCCGTAAACCACCGTTTGCTCTAGAAGCCAAAACTCTGTTGCACTGCGAAGTTACATCATCACCAAATCCGCGTCTTTATTCACGTTGTCAGTCACGAATAGGCTTTCGCCAAAGAAATTGGAATTAGCAAAGATTTTGCGACAGGAATGGGATGGTTGTGTTTCATGTTAGTCTACATTTTCTTCTATTTTTGTCAGTTATGCTATAATCTGTTACTCGATGACTAACTCGGTGGAGGTTGGGGAAGGAAAAAAAAGCCTCACTTTTCAAATTCAGAGTTCTTTTCAGGGTTCACTTTTTGCTTTCAAGCACCCGGCAATTTTGAGTTTGAGTGGACTTTGATTTCCAGGGATCAGGGCAAAAAAATAAAAACAAAAACCTGGGTCATAAAACCCTATTGTACATGGTTAAAGTTGTAAAGACCTAAGAAATAATTGTGTCTGCTGGCCTATCACATTCCAGCTTAATTGCAAAGGTAAAGCCTTTTTTAAATTTTATTTCTTTCCTACATCTGGAATGAAATTCTGTCAATTGGAAAAACCTTTTCAAAACATTTTGAAAACTTTGTCAGCAAAACCAAAAGACGGTTGTGATTCTTTGATTGCCTACTCCCCCCGCCCTCCGCCCCTCAGCACAGGGGATGCCCAGCTGAAACTTGGCTTTCGTGGACATGAATTTTAACTTTCCCTCCCCGCACAGAAAGCCTTCATGTAAAAGCTTCATCCCGGATAAAGGGTCATTTCTAGAACTCAGAAAGCGCACATTCAAAGAATATGTTTTCCCTTTGTTTATATGATTAAATAACTTATTTTATGTTAATTGGAAACAAATGGCGATGATTTTTAAAGTTGCCTTTTAGTATTTGTGGTTGTCATTTGAAATTATCCATAACCCTGGCTTTTTTTTTTTTTAATTTCTTTCTTTTTTTTTTATATGGCGTTTCCAGCCCTTTTCAAGAACGGCAGCTCTGTCTCCTTCTTCCCTCCCCCTCTTACCTCCCCTTGTCCCCCTTTCTGTTCCTCTGTTGCAGACAAAAGACTGCATGCTGGCCAATGGCAAGTTGGAGGATGCCTTTGGGGAGGAGGAGGAGGAGGAAGAAGAGGAAGAGGAGCTGACGTGGCGTGCGCCCAAAGAGGACCCCGATTACGAGGATGACATTCTAGAATATGACCAGGAGCACATTAAGTTCATCGATAACATGCTGATGGGCTCAGGTGCCTTCGTAAAGAAAATCTCCCTTTCACCCTTTGCCAGCCCGGACTCGGACCCAGCGGCGGCCACGGCGGCAGCTGCAGCGGCCGCAGCTGCAGCGGCCACGGCAGCCGCCACCTACGAGTGGAAGATGCCCAAGAAACCGCCGCTGGGGGCTGCGCCCTTCTCGTCGGACTTGGAGGACTTCGACTACAGCTCGTGGGATGCCATGTGCTACCTGGACCCCAGCAAGGCTGGGGATGAGGATGACTTCGTGGTGGGCTTCTGGAACCCATCGGAGGAGAGCTGCGGAGCCGAGGCGGGCAAGCAGTGCCTCTCCTATGACTTGCACACGGAGCAGTGCATCGCAGACAAGAGCATCGCCGACTGCGTGGAGGCACTGTTGGGCTGCTATCTGACCAGCTGTGGGGAGCGTGCGGCCCAGCTCTTCCTCTGCTCGCTGGGGCTGAAGGTGCTGCCCACCATGCCCCGGGCCCGTGGAGGAGGTGGAGGAGAAGGAGCAGGGCCTAGAGCCCTGGCTGGGGCCCTCTGGAAGGACCTGGAGTACGGCTGCCTGAAGATCCCACCACGGTGCATGTTTGACCACCCGGACGCCGACCGGACGCTGGCGCATCTAATTTCGGGCTTCAGCAACTTTGAGCAGAAGATCAACTACAGGTTCAAGAACAAGGCATACCTGCTGCAGGCCTTCACACATGCCTCCTACCACTACAACACCATCACGGGTAAGGTGTTGCCAACCGCGACCCTTCACGCAGTGCCTGGAATCTCCTGCCTTGGCTGGGCAGTGACTATGTGGGTTGGCGGGACCACAGCAGGCCCAGCTCAGTGGCTGTCATGGCTGGTCCCACGGTTCTGCTCTTTGTCCTTGTTCTTTCTGGCTTCCCGGGCTCATGGAAGCTGGCTGACTTTTGTCTCTGTTCCCCCTCTCCCCCCATTTACCATCTTGGTGTCATTCTTACCCCAGCTCCGTGTCTCCTGAGCTCAAAAGCAGCCTGGAAGAACTAGAACCATTTCCACCAGTAGGATCTGCTTGTGGGACCCTGGGCTTTTCTTCCTTGGAAAGCGGGCTGGGTGGTCGTGGTGGGGGATCCCTCTGCTAGGCTCCTCCTGGGCAAACATCTGACCTGGTTTTCCTCCCCTTTGCCTCTCCCAAGGGCTGCTGCCCTGGGCACAAGCACAGAGTGTGAATGGGGCATGAGACAGACAGTGCAAGGCAGCACCCCAAGACATCGATCCCTTCACTGCAGAGACTGGGGAGGTAAAGGGTTATGGCATATGCCTTCCTTACTTTGGGGATCATCTATGGGAGTGAGGCTGACTCCCAGCCCCTCAGCTGATCTTGTTCTCTGGGAGGAAACAGGAAACCCTGCTCCCAGACGCTGCTGGCTACACACACTTGGATACCTGTGCTTAATTAGCTCGTCACTTTGCATCTCTTGTTTTGGGGCTCAGCTCAGCCTTGCTAGTCCAGTGGAATAACTTGTTCTTGTAGCCAGGACAAGTCCCCAGAGAGGTGCTGGCAATACCTCTTATTCCTGGGGCCGGGGAGAGGAGCTGGCCCTGTGGGGGGGAGCCCCTTCACTATGAAGCTGCCACCTGAAACAGTCCTGGGAACTGTTTCTTCAGACAAGCTAATTTTTATAAAGAAACATGATGCTTCATTCATTTATTCATTCATTCAGTAATTCCCATCCAGGTTGTTGTTTCCTGAGGTTCAGGTGAGGGGTATGGCACCGATCACTGGCCTGGTAAGAATTTACCAAAAAAAGTATTGGGGCCAGAGTGATGGCACAGTGGAGAGGGTGTTTGCCTTGCACAGTGCTGACATGGTTCGACCCCCAGTATCCCACATAATCCCCTGAGCCTGCCATCTCTGAGCACAGAGCCAGGAGTAACCCCTGAGTACTGCCAGGTGTGGCCCAAAACCTCCACTACCACCAAAAAAGAATCTAAGCCAGAATCAGGCCCAGGAAGTGCAGGAGCAGCTGAATGAGAGCCCCGGCAAACAGTTTTGTGAGCTGGGCAGGGTATCTTGGTTCTGGCTGCACTGATGTCCCCACTGTGGGTTCCCCCTTCCCCAGATTGTTACCAGCGCCTCGAGTTTCTGGGGGATGCGATCCTGGACTACCTCATAACCAAGCACCTTTACGAGGACCCCCGGCAGCACTCCCCGGGGGTGCTCACGGACCTCCGTTCGGCCCTGGTCAACAACACCATCTTCGCGTCCCTGGCCGTCAAGTACGACTATCACAAGTACTTCAAGGCTGTGTCCCCTGAGCTCTTCCATGTCATCGATGACTTCGTGCAGTTCCAGCTGGAGAAGAACGAGATGCAGGGCATGGACTCCGAGGTGGGTGCTCGGGGGGAACATGGACTCTGAAGTGGGTGCTCAGGGGGGGGGGCGTGGATTCAGAGAAGAGAATAAGAAATCAAGTTACCTTTATTGCTATAATCTCCTGAAGTCAGCCTGGGGTGGGTAGGGGGGAGTTGAGGGTTGAGCTAGAGAGAAAGAGATAAAGATCACTAGCTTGAAAGCCAGGAGGAGCAGACCTGTAGCTCTGGAGTTTGAGAGAGGGAAGGAGAGAAAGGTGGAAAAAGTTGCATCTTGCTGATGCTGTGTATCAAGCCTGGCCCCGCGGGGAAAGGGGGGGATAGAGGGCCTAGGCCTCCAGCCCCCAGAAAGCTCTGCTCCAGTATTAACCTGGGCCCCCAATTGCTAGACTTTCCCTTTTTATCCTAGGGCAGTTGTCCTTTACAGGAAGGTGTGTCTAATTGCTGTTGGGGGGGGGGTGTTAGTACCTCTTAAGGATTCATTGATAGTAATTCCCTTTAATACAGTAACAGGGGGTATGGATTCCAGGGTGGATGCTTGGGGGACATGGACTCCAAGGTAGGTGCTCAGGGTGACATAGACTCCAAGATGTGCCCTGGATAGGGGTTAGGGGTAGTCCCTGGAATCGCTCAGGGCCTGAACTAGGCTTGGAACTTGGCACTGGACAAGATGTAGGGGAGGGAGCAGAGAGAAAGTGGTTCCCCTCATCCCTGTCATGCTGTCAGCCTGGAGTGTATTTGAGGCTTCAAATTGTGCATCCTGCAACGTTTCAGTTTTCTTTAACTGCACCCCCAAACCACTGCAGCATTTCTTTGACTCCTGGTTTTCATGTGAGGAAGACCAGGAGTGGCATTTTAAGGGACCGCACACTGCTTCCCATCCTCTGCCCCCCTTCCATGCTGCTAATTTGGAGGCAGAGCCCTCTACATGGGCACCCAGGTTACCAACCTCCTCCTCCTTCCCCAAAGTTTCCGAAGAGCTGGAGGAATCAGCAACAATTAGATTTACATCCACGTTTGATGACAATTGGACCCACAGCCTGGCTTAGTCCCTACTCCTTCTCCTCCTCACTTCCCTTTCTTCCTGAAGCATCTACATTGATGTAGCACAGACGTGGTTAGAGCTGTCTCAGTCTATCCTAGCCCCACTGTTTGATCTTCAGAAAGGCTCTCCACCTCTCTGGGCCTTCATTTCCTCCTCTGAAGAGTGAGGATGGGATGTGATAAGGTCTAGCACTCCTGCCTACCTCAGTGCTGTCAGCTGAGTAGACACACACAATCTGTGTAGAAGTGACTGTGCCACTTGTCTTATTTTTCTTTCACCAGTAACATAAATATGCTACCTCAGAAGTACTCACAATGGATGTTTCGGGTGTCTTGCTTTGTGCAGCGCCTTCCTACACAGTGTGGCCTGTGTGCCCGGCAGGACTTGGCATTGTACCCCTTTGGGGTCTGCTCCCCACATCCCTGTAGGATCACCAAGTGGAGCATATCTCAGTGGCATCAGTTTTCTAGTTGTCATTTAGTTTTAATGAAAAGCATGTTGAGGACTGGAGCAATAGCACAACAGGGAGGGCATTAGCCTTGCACACAGTTAACTCAGGTTCAGTCCCTGGCATCCCATATGGTCACTGCCAGGAGTGACCTCTGAGCATAGAGCCAGGAGTAATCCTTGAGCACCACCAGGTATGATGCAAAAATCAAAAAAAAAAAAAAAAAAAAGCAAAACAAAACCAAAAGAGCTCATGAGATCTGAGTGCTTACAAATTTTATTCTCACCTTAGTTCAATCCGTAGAGATGTTTGTTTTGTTTTGGGTTCACACCCAACAGTGCTGATGACTCATACCTCACTCTGCACTCATGGATCACTCCTGAGTGCTGGGAATTGAACCCAGGTCAGCTGTGTGCCAGGAAGCCCCGCTTCCTGTTGTACATACTATGGCTCGGGAATGAGAAACTATTAGTGTCTTTAGTACCCAGATAAATTTTCTTCGATTCTAACACTGACTAGGCAAGTCTTCTCATTATCCTGCAGAGAGATGGAGGGGTTTTAACTCCCAAAGGGAACCTTTCTTCTAGATTTCCTGTGCCCCCAGCATGGTAGTGCCACCCCTGCCAGCAGCTTACCCCAAGTACTAGAACATGTGGGATTTCCTGCTGTGAGTGACTGTTAAAACATGGAGTTTCCTGATCAGGCAAAAGCACAGTGGGTAGGGCATTTGTTTTGCATGTGGCTGACCTAGGTTTGATTTCCAGCATTCCCTATGTTCCCAACCCTACCGGGATTTCTAAGTATAGATAGAGCCAGGCGTAACTCCTGAGCACTGCCAAGTGTGGCCCCCAAACAAACAAAAAACAACCTACTTTTTTTCTTACCTTTACTATTTCTTATCTGGGGTGTTGAAGCCAATGGTTAAGGTCTTTTTTTTCCCCCTGCTGCTGGGTAGAGGCAAGAAAAACTGGGTTGGAGGAAAATAAAGTCTTTTCTTGAGGAAAATCTTTTTTTCAGCAGGGAAGTCCCATTTGTGAAGGCCTTCTGGAAGGTGGCCACCAGAGAAGGAGATGAAGCTGTCACCCATCTGTTGTGAGAGCAAAGGGGTGACCAGGTTCCTCCTTGGTGGAGGCAGGCAGGATAGATGCTGCCTTTCACCATGGTCCTTTAGCTAACAGGTTTCTTTTCTCTCTACAACAGCTAAGGAGATCCGAGGAGGACGAAGAGAAAGAGGAAGACATCGAAGTCCCCAAGGCCATGGGGGATATTTTTGAGTCACTGGCTGGTGCCATTTACATGGACAGTGGGATGTCACTGGAGACAGTCTGGCGTGTCTACTGCCCCATGATGCGGCCGCTCATAGGTACTAGAGGAGTGGGTGGGAAAGGCCCCTTTAATGCAGCAGAAGCAGAATTAAAAGGTGCCTCATAGTCATGATTCATGTCACTTTCCATTCTGATTACAGAAAAGTTTTCTGCGAATGTGCCCCGGTCCCCTGTACGGGAATTGCTTGAAATGGAACCAGAAACTGCCAAGTTTAGGTGAGCCAAAATGTACCTGGGAACAAGGGACCATTAAAAATGTAAAAACTGGGCTGGAGCATACCACAGTGTAGGGTGTTTGCCTTACACGTGGCTGCCCAGGACGGACCTGGGTTCGATCCCTGGCATCCCATAGTATCTCCAGAGCCAGGAGCAATTTCTCAGTGCATAGCTGGGAATAATACTTGAGCATCACTGGGTGTGGCCCAAAAACAAAATTAAAAAACTCTGTGAGGATCTGGGTGATAAGAGTAGGGAAGGTGCTTTCTTTTACCTTGCAACAACTGACCCAAGTTTAATCTCTGCCATTCCATCTTTTTCTCCACTGAAAGAGCTAGGATTGACTCCTGAGCACTGCCAGGTGTGACCCCCTAAAATTAAAAAAAGGGAGGGATAGTATAGTTGGGGAAAGCACCATTTGCCTTACATGCATCTAACCAAAGAGTTCCATCCCTGGCACCTCATGAGGTCTCCTGAGCACCACCAGGTGTGACCCCCAAAACAGACAAATAAACCAAAAATGTGGAGAGTTCTGAGAGATGCCAGAACCCAGTAGCATGGAGGTGAGATGCATTCTCACATACTTCTGTTCAGAAGAGAAGGGAGCCAGAGTGATAACACAGCAGAGAGGGCATTTGCCTTGCATACGAGCAACCCAGGTTCGATCCCCAGCATCCCATATCCCTTGAACACTGCCAGGAGTGATTCCCAAGTGCAGTGCAAAGAGTCAACCCTGAGCGCCGCCAGGTGTAGCCCAGAAATAAGGCACAAAACCAAGTAGACATCGATTGGAAGCCTCTAATCGGTTCTGGCCCTTGGCTCTCTTCTAGCCCGGCTGAGAGGACGTATGATGGGAAAGTCCGAGTCACTGTGGAAGTGGTGGGCAAAGGCAAATTCAAAGGCGTGGGCCGGAGCTACCGGATCGCTAAGTCGGCGGCAGCCAGAAGAGCCCTGCGAAGCCTCAAAGCAAATCAACCTCAGGTTCCCAACAGCTGAAACCCCTCTGGAGAGAAAACCGAGTGTTTTTGTTTGTTTGTTTGTTTGTTGTTGTTTTTTAAAAAAGCAGAATTAAGGGAAGAAATATTTAAGTTGAAAAGGCTGATTTTAAGGTGGAGAAGAAGCAGAATGAATTTGAGGCAGAATAAATGAAATGTCTGTTTGATAACAAGCTAGATCACAAAATAAAACATTGAACATATGTACAAAAAAAAAAACATCGCCACTCACTGTAGTTGTAGTTTCTTTGCACAAACACAATCTTTCTTTCCTCACTTCTGCTTTGCCCCACTCCCTAGCGCGCTTCTGTGTTACCTGCTAGTTAGCCCATGTTTTGGAATCTTTGGCCACAGGCTTGGGTTGGCTGGTTGGTTGTTGGTTTCTGTTTGCTTTTGTGTTTTCATTTCTGGCAGCTTGGCTTGGTGTCGGGAGATGGGTCTGCTCCCCTCACTCGTGGCTTGCACAGCCCTGTTTGCTTCCCAATATTGCAAAGCGGACTGGAAGGATCTGGTTTGCCGGCAGAAACTTGCACTGTTGGGATTGTTCTTCCCAGGCCAATGGGGCTGATGCTGGGATGGGTTGCCCACTCATTCCTTGCAGTGATGAAGGGATGAATTTCAGATGAATGCTGCTGGCCTGCCGGGGAATCCGAGTCTAGTTTTCATGTGTCTCGCATCCAAGAAGTCTTGCCTTAAAAAAAAAATCAACACAAAAATCAAACCTCCTAATGCATCTTTTAGTTCCTGATCTTTGGGAACAAGCTTTCTTTCTTTTTTCTTTTTTTCTTTTTTTAAAAACCCTCCATTTTATGAGGCCGGTATTAGTGGTGATGCACTGGTATAGCAGGAATGTAGCTCCACTCCAAGGAGATTACTAGAGTTTCTGTGAGAGTGGGCCAAAGGGACCTCTGAAGGCAGAATCGTAGTCTAGGTGGGCGTTTTCATTAACATCATAAAACAAGGGATCTTTGGCAGGGGATCTATGGCCCATTTTACTAAACAATCCAGTTAGTTCCACCTGGGGTGGAGTAGACAGGCAGCAGAAGTGGGTGTCTGAGAACCTTTGTGGCAATTCATTCGCCCAAAACCAAGATGTCTCCCAGAACAGCCTTGAGGTACATTGCACTCAGCTCTCCACAGGTCACTTACTCAGAGGCGTGAAGTTTAGCACCCCCTCTTTCTCACACACCCCAACCCTTCTTACTATCAAGTGTCTCAGCCAAAACCCACCACAGTTCTCGGGTTCCTGGGGATTCTGCTCCCTCATATAGATGAACTGGCTTGTTCCCGTGTCTGGAGGAGGAAAAGCAAGACCTATTTCAGAAACTACCAGGGTTTTTTTGACTAGACTGGCCAGCGCACCTCACTTAATACCTCACTTCTCTTCCTCTGCATGCGTTTTATTTTTTGTGCTATAGGCACCCCACCCCACCCCCTGTTCGGTGCTGTGTTGATGTATCATGCTTGAAGCTTGTTTCCCTTTTGTTTGCACTGTGACTTGGATACCTCTTCATTCATCCTCCTCAAACCTGGGGCTCAGTCTCTGCACAGACCTCGGGGTCAACCCTGTCTTTCCCCTGCTGACGTTTGTGGGTTTGTGGCTTGTGGGTAGGGGTGGTGGCCAGACCAGGCCATCACAACTCTGCGTCCCGGGCAACCTGCAGCCCTGCACTATGTCCTACAGGGCTGCTGCCGCTGCCACTGCTCTTGTTTGATCTACACATATCTCTCCTGTCCCCAAACACCTCTGCAAGTGTGTGTGCACAACCCCCCAAACATCCACCAGTCCTCCGAGAGATCCCTGACTGAGAGGAGTCGAGCTTCCCCACTGTTCCTTGTTGTGTCCAATCTTACGTTGAAATCAAAACTATTAAATGAGCTTTTGAGCAAACGCATGTGGGTGGTCTCATTTTTTAAATATACAGTTCTGGGGGCCGGAGTAACAGCACAACAGGGAGGGTGTTTGCTTTGCATGTGGTCAACCTGGGTACAATTCACAGCATCCCTGTATGATCCTCCGAGAGTGATTCCTGAGAATGCAGAGACAGGAGTAACTCCTGAGCACTGCTGAGTGTGCCTCCCCTCAAACCCAACAACAACCAAAATAATAGACTTCTACCATTGGAGCCTTGGTTTTTATTTTAAAACGAAACCAAAACAACTCATCTTGAGCTCTCCTGGCCACAGAGTTAAACCCAGCATTTGAGCTGGTTCTGGGAGGGGATCCTGCTGGGCATGTTCCTGGTGAGGGTGATGTGGGGGAGTCACTGTCACAAGTCTGGTGGCAATGTTGAAATTACCTGAGACTGTTGTTTAGCACTCCCTAAATGTCCTATGGCACTAACCCTAGTGCTAGGGGCCTCATCCCGCCCTTGTTCAAGTCATCTTCAAATTTGCAGTTGTCCTTGAGAGACTTTGGAACCTTTAGAAGACCATTTATTGTAGATCAGGACATGCTCCACCTGCTCTGTGCAAGTTGGGTGAGAATCCCAGGGTGCAGTGACCTCTACTCACTCCTCTGCAGTAGCTGGTCTCTTGGTTCCTGGTTTGTGAAGACGCCACCATTGTTACTTGATGATTCACGCTCAGGACTATTTCTTCCCTGAATATTCTCCTTCTTGAACAAAGTGGGAGCATGCAAGCTCCCCACTAGATGGCTGCAAGTGCTTTCATGCTGCTGATAAGGTCCCGATTTTTCTGGTTGACCTGAGTCACATTTGCTAAGGTGAGCAAAGCCTCTCTCTCTCTCTCTCTCTCTCTCTCTCTCTCTCTCTCTCTCTCTCTCTCTCTCTCTCTCTCTCTCTCTCTCTCTCTCTCTCTCTCTCTCTCTCTCTCTCTCTCTCTCTCTCTCTCTCTCTCTCTCTCTCTCTCTCTCTCTCTCTCCCTCTCCCTCTCTCTCCTCTCCCTCTCTCTCCCTCTCCCTCTCTCTCCCTCCCCCTCTCTCTCTCACACACACACACACACCATTTCTTGGCTGGCCCAGCCTCTCTTCATTGCCAACTCTGTGTGGGTCCCATGTTTGAGGGGAGGCGGCCCATTTCCATTCAGCTGAGGGCCACAGCAGTGAGGCCTAGGCTTCCATGGTCCCCTGCTCTGTTGGCATTGACTCTGCCATGCCCAGACCTTCCCTGTGTTCCATCCTTCCATTTTGCATCAGCCTTTTCCTCATAGCCAAGGAAACACAAGAAGATTAAAAGAGAGGAGAGGAGAGTAGAAGGGAGGGGAGAGGAGAAAAGAAGAAAGGAGAGGAGGCAAAAGGATGGAATCTCACCATGCAGCAACTTGGCCTTGCTAACTTTGAAAAAAATCATTCTGTCTCATCGCCCAGTTTCCTGGGGTGGGGAGTGCAGGGGTGTCATTTTGTCAGCTATATTTTCATGGGTGGTGAAGTCACCAATATGTGAACTGAACTTGTAATGACATTTCCAGGGTATTTGTTCTAGTTCTCTCAGGAAGTGTTGACACTTAGAATGACCCCTGTGGTTCTTTCTCTTTTCTCTCTGAGTACTCACTCTCCCCCAGAAAGTCTCAGGTACCCCAGCCTAGTGCCGGAGAATAGAGATGCTTAAGCCCTACCTGCCTGTTCCTCAGTCTGACTCGCTGAAGACCATGAGATGTGTTGCTGTGTTAGAGGGTCTCTCTTCCCCCCTCAGCTGAGCCCCCACACTGAGAGCCCAGAATCTATCCAAATGGTCTCAGCATGTGGGAGCCCAGGCCTTGTCATATCTCCCACAGAGGCTAGGTCAGGATTCAGGATAGGTCTCTTTTTTTTCAACCACTGTAAAAAAAGTAAAATGTTTTTATTTTATATTGTACTGTAGTGACCTGAAATGTAGCACAAGCAGCCTGAGATAGAAAGAGCAAGAGAGAGCAAGAGAGAGGTCACCTGCCAGAGTCCTGGGAGTAGGCAGCCTGTAGCTCCAGGGACTGTACTGCTATATTTCATGCAGAAGGAAAGAATGGTGGAACTAGTTGCATCTTGCTGATACTGCTTATGCTGGGTATTAGGTCTGACCTGGCTGGGAGGCCTGGGTCTCTGGGTGCCACTCTGCAGGTTCTCTTCCTTGGCCCCCTCTAACTGCCAGGCTACCCTTTTATATGCCAACAGTTGTCCATTACGGGAGATTGTGTCCTAGTCCATTGGCCATTACAAGGTGATATCATCACCCCTTAAAGATGCATTAACACTAATCCCCTTAAAAATACATTCACATTGTACATTTGAGATCAAGATGATGAAAAGTAGACTTTACCAAGCTGTTGGACATACCAGTAGCAATATCCAGGTCACTGAGATGCTGAGACAACTATATTTTTCACTACTGTGAACATGGTCTTTGGCATATTCAAATCCATATATTTGAATTGCTTCTTTTGCCTTTTCCCTATTCCACTTTTGTTTGGACATCAACCTCTGTGGAACTGTTGTAGATGCATTCAATGCATCATAGCAACAGGGCATGTAGCAATATTAAAAACACACACAAATGTCAAGGTGGAGAGAAAGTGACATTTCTGGCATTTTCACTATAGAGTGAAGGAGCTGTCCTCTGACAATGGACTCTGTTGTTTCCTACCATGGTATCCAGGAAGCTGTGTGACATGTCACACGTGCATCACACACATGCAAACTAGTTGATCTGCACCTTCCAGCTCTTTAGTGTGTGTGAGTGCATGCATGTGCACATGTGGATTTTTTCTTGGTCTTTTCTTTGGAGGGTCATGGTTATAACCGAGTTAATCTCCAATAAATTCCTGTCTGTTCAATTGGTGTTCTTTGGATCCCTTCCTTTTATTCTTTGGATCCCTTCCAAGCAGGTCATTCATACTGAAGAAACAGTCACAGCAGAAATGAGCTGTAAGTGTTTTTATCGCAGGGGTAGTACAGGAGGCACTTGCTGACTAGTGTTTAATCCCTAATACCAGAAAGGATCTTCTAAGCACAGCCAGGAGTGATCCCTGAGCACCATTGGGTGTGGCCTCCCAAACTTACAGTTATTTTACAAATAACCCCACATTGGGATTGTGAAATCACCCCACACACTATATTTCCAACCCCAGGCAAATGGGTCTGAAGAAGCAGGATAGGCACGAAGAATTAATAAACCAAGCCAGTCAGAAGAGAGTCATGGAGTCAGTGGCTTCTCACCTGTGATCTCTCACACCAAGCCAGACTGACTTTTCTTTATTCTCCCCGTACATATTCAATCAGATGGGGGAGAATAGAGTGAAATCCAGGTGGACTTTTACATATCAAAGGGCTAAGTGTAAAGGAAAGAGGAAATTAGGGGAATGCCTTTGTTTTGGTTAATAGCTGGGTGTCATCTAACAGGAAACAAACCCCAAAAGTTTTCATTTCAGAGATCACGGAAAGGATGAATCTGTGGAAGTTTACTTTTCATCTCAATGCAGTTGCTCTTTCACAATGGGCTTTTCCTTGTGGAGATTTTAAGGCCTCATATGCATCTGGAATACAGACCATGCTGATGGGTATAACCCTGGGTGTGGTCTACTGATGATACATGAGACATCTTCCTAAAATGAGCTCAGTCACTCCAAAGCCCAGGGAACAAGATGCCCACGTGTAGGTGTCTAGGCCAGCCTTCCCCAGGGGTTGGCCAAGGAGGAACCACTCAGATTTCAGGCTTGAACTCACTGGCACCTTCTTACAACTCTAACAGGAATACTATGACTGTGGGGATGAGGGGTAAGCATCATCCTGAGAAAAGGCACAGGGCCCCTGGGAGAGTTTGAGGGATCCCTGTTGCTTCCTGCTCCCACCTCCTCAGGGAAATGGGAGCAGCCTGCTTAGTCCCTCAGGGGTTTAGCTCTACTGAGTGAGGGTCTTGAGCCTGTGAAGGATCCAGAGCCTGTGAGGTCTCCATTGCTGATGAGGGTCTCCATTTTCTGTGAGGGGCCCCATTTCCTATGAGGATCCCCAATTACTGTGAGGGTTCCCATTTCCTATGAGTGTCCCCATTTCCTGTGAGGCCCCCATTTCCTGTGAGGGTCCCAATTCCTATGAGGGCTCCCATTTTTTTGTGTGGGTAAGGTCTGCTCAGTAAGGTGTGCTGAGGACCAGCATGTGGTTGTGGGGACACCTCTAGAGGAGGAGGCCTTACATCATGGCCACTTAGAAGTGATATGTTAATTCACAGCATCCCTTCCCTTGGCTGTGCCACCCACCTCCAGAACATTCCTCATCCCACATTGAAACTATAGCCCACACCCCATCTTCCTCTGCCCCAGACCTGGGTCTCACCCTTCTGCTCAGGCTCAGAGGGCCCCATTCAGGTGGAACCAGACTTTGTCCCTGAGCTTGGACTCTACACTGACACAGGCTTCTGAGAGTCACTCCTTGGTGATTTCTGAGGTACTGCTGGCTGGTCCCCACAACACCATATCCTGTGGGCAGGTCCTGAGTGCAGGCAGGACCTTCCTCTGCCTCATACTCCCTTTCCTCGCCTCAGCAGAGTTGGCAATGCCCTCAGTGCCTTTCACCCCTCACAGAAATGTTCTGAGAACCGTGGCCCATTTTTAAGCAGAATCTCAGTTCTGTCTTTGAGGAGTCATTAATATGTTCTAGCTCAGGATCTGGCTCGCAGCCCCTGGTGAACGTGGGGTTCTGTAGGATACCTATCTGAGACCCACCCATTTCTGGGAGGGGTCTTGGGAACCGGATAATAGGTGTGACCTTACTTCCAAGACCCGGCCCATTCCTGGGAGGGGTCTTGGAATAGGTAGATAAACCCGGAAGCCAGGGGATAAAAGGCTTTTGCCTTTTGGCCCTGCGGGGCTCTCGGAGGAAGATGACTGAATTATAAGATGCAGGGCTAAGAATGGCCGAATGCTTAAAAGGTTATGAGATAGGCCACACACACGTGGTGGCTAGGGCCTAAATAAAGATGATTCTTCCTGAAGCCTGCCTGTGAGTGAGTGATTTCGCGTTTCACCTGGGCCTGGGACTCGCCGGCTGCATGGGGGATGAAGCCAAGTGGCTGGGGCCTAAGCACAAAGGCCTCCATCCATCGCCATCCAGCCCCATCCTTAATTATTTCATGCTACAGGGTTCTGTGGGCAGCCTCTTCCCTCTAAGCTGCTCTGAAGACTCCAAATCACATACACCTTGGCCCCTGGGATTGCTATGAGGCTGTGCCAGTGAGGATGAGGCAGCTAGCACCCAGCAGCTCTTCTCAGTGGTGGGGCCGCTCCTTTGCAGGGAGCCTGGGCCCAGATACTGGAACCAGACATTGGAGGTCATGGGTTTGCTGACCACCCCCCAACAGTGCTCCCAGAGCTGGGGTCCCTGTAGGCTGGTGCGGCAGAGCCCTGGCATTGTGGCGGTCAGGGTGCTGTGCCTACTCAGGAGCAGCTGAGTCTTGTAACAAGACACATGCTAAGGGCCCACCGATGGCTGAGGTGGCTTTGCGGGGAGCCCAGAGGAGCATTTGCAGGAACTGTTCTGCCTTTGGTCTGTTCTGGTAGTCGCTCATTTTCTTTCTGGAAAGACTCATGGTGTTCATGCAGGCCTGGAGAAAGTTCTGGATCCCACACCCACCCAGCTGGAGAAACAGGAAACTCCCACCCCAGTCCTGTTGGAGGCGGCTGTGAGGTGCACAGTGAGGGAAGTTAGGGCTTCCAGTCCAGATACATGCACACAACATGTACACACATGTACACATATATACCCACACACACAAAATCATGCTTCCACACACAGGAACATGAATCTGGCACATGCACCCTCACAAGGCATGATGGTCATATTACATATAACATATTGTGCTCACATATTCATGAGGACGCTCAGACATGAACAGACAGACCACATATGCACAAATGATCACATATACAAATGCTCATGCTACGTGTGTTACCACTCACACATATATTACATTCATGGGTTCACAACAACACACAGTATGGCCTACACACACATGCACACATGCACACTGGTGGCTGCTCGCATGGCTTCTCGCAGGGTCCTTGAGCATGAAAGTTTTTCTTTCTCCAGTGCCCAGGAAACAGCCACTGGAGCCCCATTCATCCACTAGGATTCTCTGGGGGCTGAAGGACAAACACAAACTCACCCCACCCAGACTGTGACATGGAGAGACATCAAAGTGTCCCTTGGGTGATGGGGACAGAAAGATGGGGGAGCTCCTCAGGAGCACACCTGAGCCCAGATGTGCTGAGTCTCAGGGACCTGGACACATCACCCACAGAGGCTGACACAGGCCACCCACAGCTGCCCTAACACTACCAGCACCAGAGTACCAGACCTTTCATAGCTCAGGACCCCAGCCCGAGAATCTGAGGATCCGTAGGACCCCCTGACTTCCCATGGGATTTTCTTCTCCCAGGCCTAGCCAAGCCCAGCCTGCAACCCCTTGCTCAGACAACACCACTTCTCTTCCTGGCAGCTCTTGGCCCTCGCCATGTCTTTTTTTTTTTTTTTTTGGTTTTTGGGCCACACCCTGTGACGCTCAGGGGTTACTCCTGGCTATGCGCTCAGAAGTTGCTCCTGGCTTCTTGGGTGACCATATGGGACGCCGGGGGATCGAACCGCGGTCCGTCCTAGGCTAGCGCAGGCAAGGCAGGCACCTTACCTCCAGCACCACCGCCTGGCCCCGCCATGTCTTTTTTTTCAGGCACACCTCACCCTCTAGTCACTGTCTCTTCATACAAATGAGCAACAGGACTCAACCATGTCCTAATCACACCCACCCTAGTCACCCAACTTGGCTTTCAGCTTCGTTCTGCACTTCTTGTTATCTTCAGAGGGGAGGGGGGTCCCAGGTGCAGGACTGTGCAGGCTCCAGAGGGAGTTTTTGTGGGAACAGAATGAGGGGAACCCCTATTTGTTTGCATCAAGGGGAAGGGACCTGGTCCCGGCAGATTATCTTGGCTGCCAGAATTCTGTCCAGCTTTGTTGGTTTGTTTTATTTTGGGATCACACTCAACAGTGCTCAGGGGTTATTCCTGGCTCTGCACTCAGAAACCACTCCTGGCAGTGCTTGGGGAATGCTGAGGATTGAACTCAAGTCAACCACATACAAGACAAATGCCCTCCCACTGTGCCATGACTCCATCCCCTCCTGGCTATTTTGACCCAAGAGAATGTCTGGGAGAATCTGTTCTTCCCCAGAACCCCTGTTTAAATGCACCCTAACCCTCTGGCTTTTAACAGCCCTTTGCCTTGACTAGCAGCTGCCCTGAAGCCAGATTTTGAGCAGACCCTGGCTCATTTTTTTTTGTTCACAGAAGTACTTAGTAAGTACCATGTGTTTGCCTCCCTGGCATTGGCATTGGAATTGGGATTGGCATTGGAATTATGATCATCTGAGAGCTGAGTCTTTCCCTTCTAGACAATTCCATGCTAGGGGTAGGTCCATCTTCAGAGAAAACAGGACAGGCCACAGCCAGACAACGCGGGTCTTTTTTGAAACAGAGCCGGGTGCTGGGATCACCACCCTATGCCCCTTATTCTACTGTGGCTCTGGTAGCTCCCTTCTCTATAGATGAGATGAACCAACACTCTGATGTTTCCTGGACCCACACCTGTTAGTTCAATGTTGGAGACCTGGCATGCACAAATCATAGCACTGGGGTTAGCAAGGTTGCTTGAAAGAGCGACGCAGTTTGACTGCACAGACCTCAACTGCTGCCTCTGGGGGTCCTGCAGGGTAAACAGAGGCAGCAGCAGCTGCTTTCAGGCAAATCAGACCTATGCCAATGCCCCACACGTTCCCCTGACACCCCTAACCTACCAGGCTGGTTTAGCTCAGTCCTCCCACTAGTGGCTGGCAGGAGGGAGCAGCTTAGAGCATCACGTTCAGCCACACAGGGCTCTGTGGTGGTTGGATATTTTGACTTCTGTTTACCTATTTGGGAATAAAAGGCTGAATCAGTCCTCCTCTGCCAGCCAGCACTGCTGCTTGAGGTTATGTTTATAAATAGACTTCGATGGTCAGGGGTGGGGAGGGAAGCTGATGGAAACCAATCTTGTTGACAGAGGGGAGGGTGCAGTCTGCTTGTGGGGCATTCTTTTGGGCTCTGGAGTTCCTGGCATGGACCAGGCTGTCTGCCTTTAACCCTCCAAACCCAGCAATGCTCAAAGGAATATCTGCCTGCTGGGGCCAGGGATGGCCTGAAGGAGCCCCAAATCTGTCACTGACCCCAGTGGGGTAACTCACTTCCAGCTGCCTCTAGACAGGGCAGGAGTTGGCAGGGACCTGCCAACAGTTGCTAAGTCTCTAATCCAGGGCTGCTCAAACTCTGTGTTATTTTTAATTAAATCACCATGAGATAGATAGTCAGGGGCTGGAGCAGTGGCTCAGTGGTAGGGCATTTGCCTTGCACATGGTTGACCTAGGATGGGCAGTGATTCAATCCCCTGGCATCCCATTTGGTCCCCCAAGCCAGAAGCGATTACTGAGCGCATAGCCAGGAATAACCCCTGAGTGTCAACAGGTATGGCTCCAAACTCTACCCCAAAAAACTGTTTATAGTTGAGTTTCAGTCATATGATGTTCCAACACCCATCCCTTCACCAGTGCTCATTTCCTGTCATTAATGTTCCCAGTTTCCCTCCTGTACCCCAACCCCCAGTCTGTCTCTATGGCAGACACTTTTCTTCTCTCTCTTCTCCTTTTCCCCCTTAGGCACTGTGGTTAGTATTGTTACTGAAGGGGCACTATGCATATCACTTTACTTCCTTTCAATTCCCAGCTCTTGTCCTGAGTGATCATTTTCTTTTTTTTGTTTTTGTTTTTGGGCCACACCCTGCGGTGCTCAGGGGTTACTCCTGGCTGTCCGCTCAGAAATAGCTCCTGGCAGCCACGGGGGACCATATGGGACACCAGGATTCGAACCAACTACCTTTAGTCCTGGATCAGCTGCTTGCAAGGCAAACACCGCTATGCTATCTCTCCGGGCCCCAGAGTGATTATTTTCAATGCTCATTGTCCTAGTGCTCCCTTGTCTGTCTTCACTGCATTCCCTCTTCCACATAATTTTATGGTCTTTGGGTATCATTCTCATACTATGGATTTTTATTTATTTATTTTTATATTTTGCAGATGAGTGCCATCATTCTATGTCTGTCCCCCTCCCTCTGACTCATTTTGCTCAGCATAATAGTCTCATCTCCATTTTTATATAAGCAAATTTTATGATTTTATTTTCCCTAACAGCTGCATAGTATTCCATTGCATAGACATATAAGAGTTTCTTTCTCTGCTCATCTGTTCTTGGGTACTTGGGATGTTTCCAGACTCTGGCTATTGTGAGTTGTGTTGCAATGAACACAGAAATGTAGAGGTCTTTTCTGCATTGTACTGGGGCCCCTGGACTATGCTCCCAGGCAATTCAAGCTCTTTCCACTCCTGATGTCTCTTCGCCTGAGAAATGCAGCCCTGGTGAGCACTGCCAGAGGCACCTCAGATTCCTGAGGTGGTTGATTTATAAATTAATTTTTATTCATGGAACCTTAAAAAAAAACCTTTCTTTCCAACTTTTACAACCTTCCATATTTCATGATGCCACGTAGGATGAGATCATAATCTTCACTTGACGAAGCGAGGCTCAAAGCCATTGATATGTACCTGGAAGAACAAACTGTTGGATACTTTTGCTCCAAGATCATGCTCTGTAAAATAACACCCAGCTATTAACCCAAATCAAAGGCTTTCTCCTGCTCCATCTTCCTCTTTCCCTTAAACCTCTTCCTTTGATATGCAAAAGTCCACCTGGATCTTACTGCACTCTGCCCTGCCTGGTTGAATTTTGTATTGGATGTAATAAAGAAAAAGCAGTTCTGGCTTTGAGTGGAGAGAAACCATGAAAAGCAAATTGACTCCTTGATTTTCTCCTAACTGGCTTGGTTTATTAATTCTTCATACAGCTACCCTACCCTACCTGCTTCAACTCATCCACCTGAGGAAGAAATAATATGTGTGTGGGGTGATTCCATAATGTGGAAATTTATTTTACAATAATCTTGCTTTTTCCACTGACTCCACAACCCTTTCCTCTCTGACAGATACAGTCAACCTGCTCTATGGCTGAGCCTTCAACACTGAGGAGTGACAGCTCCATCTTTTGTCACTTTATCATTTAGAAGCTAACTCCCAGAGTTGTGGAAGTTGAGGGGTGAGGAGTTCTCATGGTTCTGGAGATTGGTGCAGGTAGGACTTCAGATGGGGGTGCGGGGACCAAAGAGACAGAGTATGGCACAGTGAACAGGACCTAGAAGGTTCCTTAATGCTTTGAGTACCTGCCTGGCTTCTCCCACACACTGGGGCAGATACTGCTATGGTTTTTAGGTAAATTTATCAAGAAAAGATGATTGGAGAGATAGGATAGTGGGTAGAGAACTCAGATTCGATCCCTGGCATCATAGAGGGTGTTCTAAACCCTACTAAGAGAGACCCCTGAACACAGAGTCAGGAGTAGCTCCTAAGCACTACCAGGTCTGGACCAGCTTCTCTCCCAAATATATATGAAAAAAAAAAGACATTTAAAAATATGTTTTTAGCATCTCTAAAATGACTAGATACAGTGTGCCTTGCACACAGCTGATGTGGGTTTGAACCCCAGCATTCCATAAGGTTTCAGGATGTAATACCTGAGTGCAGAGCCAGGATTAACTGCTAAACACTGCCAGGTGTGACTCCAAAACAACAACAAAAAGAAGAGAAAAGAAAAGAAAAGAAAAGAAAAGGGGGGAGACTGGCAGAAGAAAAATGCCCCCCAGAGGCAGGCAAGAGAGAGAGGGCAAGGGAAGGGGAGGAGAGGGAAACTGAGGACATTGGTGATGGGAAGAGTGTACTAGTAAAGGGTGTTGGACATTGTATGACTGAAAATCAATAATGAACTACTTTGTAACTGTATTTCATAATGATTCAATTAACTTATTCATAAAAATTATAAAAAGAAAAAAAGAATCAAGAAACTGGACTCATAAAGAAGCAAGAGTTTTGGGGGCTGGAGAGATACCACAGAAGTAGGGCGTTTGACTTACATGTGGCTGACCCAGGAGAGACCCAGTTCAGTTCCCGGCATCCCATATTGTCCCCCAGCCTACCAGGGTAGATTTCTGAATGCAGAGCCAGGAGTAACCCCTGAGCACTGCTGGGTGTGGCCCAACAACCAATCAATCCATCAATAATTTTTTTAAAAGAAGCATGAGTTTTATTTTGGCCCCTAACTGTAATATTCCATTCCCATGTATTTGTATGATTTACTCCCTCAGTTCTTCAAATGAGTGTTTTATCCTTAAACTTCCATAGCCACACTTAAGAAAATAAAATATACAGATTTTAAATTTGATGCTCAACTTAAAATGAGGGACAGTCACATAGAACCCAGTGATTTCAATCCAGTATCCCCTTGAACTCAGGATCTGCTCACAGCATCCTAAGGAAAGCTAGGGTCCTCAAACTTTTTAAACAGGGGGCCAGTTCACTGTCCCTCAGACCATTGGAGGGTCTGACTATAGTAAAAACAAAACTTATGAACAAATTCTTATGCACACTGCATATATCTTATTTTGCAATGAAGAAACAAAACAGATACAAATACAATATGTGGCCCACAGGCCATAGTTTGAGGACCACTGGCGCTAAAGGATTTGGGACATGTTTACTGAAGGGGTCATACTTGAGTGGGGTTTTGAAGGATGCATAAAATTCTTATAGAATGTCGTTGGCATACAGGGCCATGTACACTGGCAACCTCTCAGCTCACCACATTCCCCTTTGGATGTTGAATCCAGAGAGAGGCCTGAGATGTTGGCAATGCTCCGTGCCTGTGTCATAAGGACAGTTTAAGGTTACCAGTCAACCATCCACCTTCAGATCAATCCCCATGTCAGCACAGAGTCAGTTCCAGTGTGAGAAAGGCCGGCTCTGCTGCTGTCCCAGGAATAGGCTGTGCTGGCCCTGTTTCAATTTCAAACCTGAAGGTTCTGGAAGCTCAGCCTGGGCTTCCTCGCTTGATGAAGTTTGGCCAGAGCAGAAATTTCAGACTCACGAGAAACCAAGTGAGACCATTGTGTGCCCGAAGGGGCAGAAAAAAGGAGGAGGTTGGGGTCTGGGATTTGGGGGCTCCTTCCTTCCTCTTATCAGAGACCTTTTTTTACCTGGGAGGACTCCCAATCAGTGCCCAGGGGCTCCAGACCAGTGCTGCTACTGCTGTTCAGTTGAGCCACTGGCTTACTGCTGGGGGCCACCAGGGCCGATTTCAATGGTACCAAAGAGGGCTGAGGTGCTGGGTTCAAAATAAGGTTTCCACACGTGGAACATGTGCCCCTAAACTCCCTTTTTTGGTTTATGGAACACACCTAGCAGTGCTCAGGGTTTACTCCTGGCTCTGTGCTCAGAAATTACTCCTGGCAAGTGCTCAGGGGACCAAATGGAATGCCAGGGATCAAACCCATGTTGGCTGGCTGCAAAGCAAATGCCCTAATCACTATGCTATCACGCTGGACCCTGCACACATTTATGATATTTCTTTTCCAGTAGTGGGGTTTGAACTTAGGATTTTAGGTGTTGGCCGGCTAGGTTATGGGTGCCAGGAATGGATCCTGGGGATCCTGCATGCAAAGCCTGTGCCTAGAATACTGAGCTATATTTGGCTCCAGGAACCCCCCCCCCTCTATTTTTGTTTTTGATTTTGGGCCACACCCAGATCTGCTCAGGTTACTCCTGGATCTGCACTCAAAAATTACCCCTGGAGGGTTTGGGGGGACCATATGTGATGCTTGGGATTGAACCTAGGTCGGCCATATGCAAAGCGAATGCTTCCTTACTTTATTGTATCACTCAGCACACCCCCCCAGCCTTTTCTTTTCACCTCATTCATTTCTCGAACATGATGTTGTAATTAAGTGTTGTTCTGCCCCAAACAAACATTTGGAACCCCGAAAATGGAAGCTTCTGGACATCTGGGTGTGTTCCCCCTCTGGACCCTGCAGGATCCAACACCCAGCACTGTCCTCTCCCAGCTAGACCCCCTCAACCCTGGGTTGCTGGGTTGACCCCTACATGTGACCTGGTGGAACCTCAAAAGGGTTAGGTTCACCTTGTTAGGATCTCCACTGAGACCCCCACGAGGGTCCCACAAAGGCAAGAAGCGAAATGCTTCTAAAACGAGGCTCCTTTTGGTCAATGGTAAATCATGATCATGTGTTTAATGTGATCAAGGCTGTAATTTCTGCATGGACCCAGGAGCTGTGGGGGTCCCTGTAATGAACTATTTAGTGAGGTGCTTCAAGAGGCAGGATTTATCCATCAGCTCTTTAGTTTTCCAGGTTAAAAAGAACATTTAATTTTGATGTCCAGGAAGTAGCTCATGTAAGTGCCAGTGGCTCATCCTTCCTGGGATAAGAAAATTCTAGAACTGAGATGTTGGTGACAGCACAGCAGGTAGGATGTTTGCCTTACACAGGGCATACCCAGGTTCAATCCCAGGCATCCTATATGGTCCCCACAAAGATCTCCAATAGTAAATCCTAAGCAGAGGCCAGGAATAACCCCAAAGCACTGCTAGATATGGTCCTCCCCAAAAAAACAACAAAATTTGGTGTATTCTTGGCTCTATGCTCAGAAAGTTCTCTTGGCAATGCTTAGGGGACCCTTGGAAGTACGAGGCTCAACCCAGCCTGGTCAGCCATGTATAAGACAAATGTCCTCCATGCTGTCCTATATCTTGAACCCTAGTCCTCAGGAGGTTCAGTGACTCTGAGTGCAGTGCTCTGCCAGCCCCAGAAAAGTCTCTTCAGGAAAGACCTGACCTCACTTATGGCCCACGGTTGCTCCTGATAGAGCTAGACCCACCATAGATTCAATCCATTTCAGTGGCCTGAGGTCACACTGACTGGGAGTCATACTGACCCCTCTGCCCTATTACTGATTCAGAACCCCCATGATAGGAGTCTCCTCTCACACTCCCAGCATCCCCTTTGATTCCAGGAGAGGTTTCTTAGGGGGCAAACTTGAGGGGTGCTCTGATAATCCACCTCCTACAGTAAGGATAGGTCCACCCCTTCCCCTGAACCCTCCTTTGACACTGCCTGAGGGTGGCAGCCTTCACCACCCTGCCAGCCCCACCAGAAATGCCTGATGGCAAGAATCAGAATATGGGGGAACCCTTCAGGCTTCAGTACGCAATGTTACTGAGGTGTAAGGTGCAATCCCATGGGTTAGTCCCCAGGCCTCTCCCTATAGCCTCTAAAGTCCTCATAGTTCATGCCCAGAGTTGGTACCTATACTGTCCACAGACTCAGCACCCCACCCAGAAATCAACCCAATTGAGTTAACGCAAGCTGGCACGTACCACCAGTGGCTCACACTGTAATGTAGTTTGATGAAAACATACCTTGCAGCACAGGAACCACCAGTGCTCAGAGAACAAACAAAAAATGCCCGCTGAGCTGGATCAATAGCACAGTGCATAGGTCATTTGCCTTGCATGCAGCCAACCCAGGGTTGATCCCCAGCATCCCATATGATCCCCAGGCCTGCCGAGAGTGATTTCTGAGCACAGAGCCAGGAGGACCACCTGAGCATTGCTGGATGTGGCCCCCAAACAAAACAAAACAAAAACAAAAAGAAAGTGCCTGCCCAGTTGCACAAAAAGTTGTCGTCTCCCCATTCCCATTGTTCTAGTATATTCTCTGCAGGGCAGCAGTGGGTATCCCCCACTTTGGGGAAATCCCAAGCTAATGGGGCATCAAGAAAAGAGAGAGGCTGTGAGTGAATGACCTTCTCACCTACCCTCAGCCCACTGGCTTCTGGCACCCCCACCCAGTTCCCAAATAGCTCTCACTGATTGCTTTCCATAGCCCAACCGAAGATGGACTAATCTGAAACAATCTGGAATGATCTGCAGTGACTCAGAATGATCTGGAATGATCACAGTGCCGCATGGTGTGAGAGAAGTCCGGAGTCCTGCCCAGTCACTGTGGACATGGGCGAGTCACGGGTTCATCTCTTCAAGCACAGATTTTTGCCACTGGAACCAAAAGCCGCCGTAATGACTGGCGCAGGCCAGTGGGGGGAAATCCATCTTCTTTAAAAGTGTTTTCCTGTCAGCGGACCAGCGGCAATGCCATTAAGAAAGTTTTCGTGAAAGACACGTTTGCCTTGAGGTTTTTAATTTGTTTGAAGTATTTTGCTAAAACAGAATTATGTTGGAGTTTACATAAAAGTGGGGAAGGACATGAAAAGTTTTAACTTAAGCAGCAAAATAGAAAGACTAATCTTATTTAAAAGTAATATGTATGTCTTGATTGAGTGCCCAGATACGTACAGCTGAGACTTGGGAGCGGCGAGGCTCTAAGCTGCCTTCTTCTGAGAAGGTTTTTCCTGAGCTTAGGTTGCCAGACCCGAATACTCTCGTGGCTGCATTTAATAAAGAAACGAAAGTCTTGAGTAAGGGGATATGATTTTTTATGACAGCAGGAATGCAAATAACTTTTAGTCTCATTGCCTTGACCGGGCTTGGCTTGATTTGATGG